>NC_090823.1:121870403-121905403 GCF_000390325.3 Nicotiana tomentosiformis | reverse complement strand
ATGTGTATTATATTATGCAGATGGCATGCAAGGGTCAAGGTAACAATGACCCTACTAGTTTTCGGGGTCGAGAAAAGGGTAGGAAGGGAAAGAGGAGGGTAGAAAATAATAGTCCCTCTTGTCCACCCTTTTCAGAGATGCCTATGTCTTATCCTCCACCACACGGCAATACTGAGATGCCACAGCATCACGAGCCGTACACCTTCATTCAGACACAGGTCTTCCATCACAGGGCCATAGGACTATACGTCCGATATACAGTCCAGCTGCCTCACAACCATCTGCATCGCAGCTATCTACATCACATCCACATAGATTACATCCCAACATATCATGGCCACATGGATCGCATCCATCCATGTCACAGCCACTCGGGTCACAGCCATCAGTATCACATCCACTTGGGTCGTATCTAGCTATGTCACAGTCACAGGGATCGCAACTATCTTCATCATCGACTCCATCTATTGCAGGCCTTCGCCTGTAAGGCAGTAGCTCTGATCCGCCTACACCGTCTTCACATGCCTTTGATACACATGCTTCGGATGGTGATGACGAGGTAGTGCATTATGATCGATATGGCAGAATCATCATAGTCCCTGAGGGTGATGGGTAAGTGTTATTCATTATTTTTGCGTCTATTGATTTGTAATATTTTTACTAAGATATTAATGTGTTTTTATTGTTAAATTGCAGGTTCATGCCGGGTAATAAGACTACGAAGATAATCACCAATGCCATCAGAAAAGCTTTATGACGGCCCTTATGCGACTTGGACTGATTGCCCATTCTCGCTGAAGAAGTAAAATTTCGATCAATTTAAGGTATAAATGTTCTTTTAAACAGTTTAATAATTTATATTTATGATGTTTCCATATAATATTTAACTTTTGAAATACATAGCAAGTGTGTATGGGAAGACCGCTATAGCGCGGAAGTGGCTGCAAATTTTCATCATAAAGCTCGCAAGAGATTGGCGAATGCTTTCTCGGATGCTAGAAAGAATAACAAGAGGCTTGGCTGGTTACTTGAGAATTTGTGGAATGATTTGCAAAGGCAATGGCTTACCGCAGAATTCTTAGAGAGGAGCGAAAAGGGAAAGAAAGCTCGCGCATCCGAGAAGGGAGGCTCCTTGCACACTGGAGGTGCGATCAGCCTAGGGACAATAAAAAGAAGATTGGTACGTAATTGCTTAAATTATTTTACTTAAGTATATCTATTCTGTTTATTAACTAAATTAAATTATTTTCAACAAAAGAAGTATGAGCGTCCAATGAGTCATGATGAACTATTCAAGGAGACGCATATTGTGAAGAAGAAGAAAGAGGGGGATCAAGATAGGTGAGTCGAGGACCGGGCCTCGACTACATATGTAAGCCTTCAATTTTCTTTAAGTATTATAATTTACTTTTATAAAAAATTTGAAATAATGATTTAATTTAAAATAATATAAGTCGCTACCAAAGTAACGTAGAGGAATTCATCCGTAGTCACCCAGCTGGTGAATCGGGTGAGCCAACCCAACCTTCAGACGAGGATGCTGAAAGAATATGGTTAGAGTCTGTTGGCAGTCCAAAATGGGGGAAGGTATACGGGCTTCCTACTAAAAACTTTTATTGCTATAAGTGTGAAATGCGAGGACTAGGGACTTCCTCGCAAGGCGAGAAACTTAATAGGGAGAGCCTCTCCGCTATGCTGGAGACAGTGACAAAGCTCACATCCGAGCTAGAAGCAGCCAAGGAAAGAGAAAGGCTTAGAGATGCTCAATTCCTTGACATGTAAGCTCAGATCAGTACTCTCCTATCTAATGGAGCTTTTCCATTGCCCCGATCTCGTGAGTCATCTCCATAGGGTCTACCTCCACGTGATCGTTCCTCCCGTCCTCCCCGTGATCGTTCTTCCCGTCCTCTACAAGACCGTTCTTTATACCGTCTTGTAAATGAAAGTTCATCAGACGGTGATGATGATGTTGTAGAAAATACCCATTGACTTTTATATACTTTGAACTAGACAAATAGAACCAGTTTTGAACTAGTTGTAATTAGTTTTAACTTGGTTTTGGATATTTATGTTCAATTGAACTTTAATTTGTTAGTTTTAAAGTATTTATTGAATGTTTTGGTTATTGTTGTGTTGTTGTTGTTGTTGTTATTATTAGGTGTATTGGTATGCTGGCAGGTGGTGTAGCTGCCAAAACATGCATTTTATGCCAAAATTAAACCCAGAAAAACCGACCAAAGTTGATCGATTTTTAATAATTAAAAAAAATTATTCCAAAATACCGACCAAAGTTGGTCGGTTAATGAACACTGAATTCCCAGAATTCAACATTACCGACCAACTTTGGTCGGTATTTTGCCTGCACTGTTGAGGTTACCGACCATAGTTAGTCGGTAATGTTTAATTTTAATTATTTTAAAAAAAATATATTTTCAATTACTGACCAAAGTTGGTCGATTTTTTAAAATTTTAATAATTAATAAAAAAAATATAATTTAGTTAAACCGACCAACTTTGGTTGGTAAAATTAAATTAATAAAATATGTTTCCGACCAAAGTTGGTTGGTAAACACTTAAACTTGTCAGATGGTCGTTTTAAGCTACCGACCAACTTTGGTCGGCAAGCCATTATGACCATCAAAACACCGTCCACACCCTAATGGTCGCGTTTTAGTCGGTAATTGGCCATAACCAACCAACTTTGGTCGATTTTTAGCGAATTTCTAGTATTGTAAGTGATTTTAGATTAGAATTTGTATTAATTATAATTAAGTGAAAAATGGTTAAAAAAATAGCCAATATGTATTTATTGGATCGATATAACTCATACCATGTATTTTTTTTTTCAGTATTTGCTTCAGTGTTATTTTAAGCCAATGGATCTTTCACTAGTTGCTTCAATTATTTTATGCTCCAAATGTTTCAAAATTTTGAATTTAGTTTATTTCCTGAAGTTTGTTACTCTCTTTCTTCTTTCTTTTTCTGGATTTGTTAAAAGAGCATGCATATGCTAAACAATCAATAATGGATTACCTCTTTTATTTAAATTCGTAAGTTAGAAAAATATCCATGATGGACATGTTTAACTGTAAACAAAAGTATAAGTAGTACATATGACATGTAATTCTCCTAGACGCACGGTAAGTACTAAATTTTTACTTTTTTCTAATTTAAAAGTGAAAAATTCTATCAAGCTAGTGTAAGGATTTTATAATTCTGGACGTAATCGTTATAAACAATCAAATAAACCACTTCATATGATTGTGAAATTGAATGATTTTTACAATGAAGAAAACATAAGTAACCCCTATATTTGGCCGAAAAAGCCAATTATATACCTCATTCTTATTTTTAAAAAATCAAACCTACTTAATGATTAACATCTGAATAAATACGATTCAAACATGATTACCTAATATATATATACATATATATATAATGATTGAAATTTAAATAATTAAGATTTAAACTTTCATTAAATGCAAAAAAAAAATATGACTTAACTCTCTTAAGTTATATTCTCTAATCATACTTTAAACGTACAGGTACATAAAATAAGATAATCTAACACACAAAATTATCATTTTCATTAACTTTTTTCCTTCTTTTTTAAGTTGTCAGTTTACAGGATGGTTGAAAATTCAGCTCAAGGAAAAGGAAAGAAAGAAAAAGGAAAAGAGAAAGTTTTGATTATGTGGATTTGAGGTCGATAGATTGGATTTTTTTAGTCCTGTCATTCGTCTTTTTTTTTTTTTTTATTTTATGTGTTGCTTTTTAACCTTCTTTTTGGATTTTAAAGAAGGAAAATTATAGAGGAACTTAAATTTTAATCTCTAATGAAGGAAAAGGAAGAGTGTGGTAATCTTCTAGGCGTTATGAACCAAAAAACACAATCTAGTTACATGATCCAGAAAATAAATGCTGACATCTATATATAATTGCCCGTATTTCATATACTCTACTCTATATACTCTACTCTTCTTCTATATCTGTGCAATAGTAGAATCTGTATTGAGTTTCTAATAAATCTGGTAAGCCTCTCCTTAGTTAGCAAACTGCTTTGGTTAGCTAACTAGAGACATTTTCGTTTATTGAACTATCTTTCAATTTCACTAAAGTCATTTAACTATCTTTTGTCACTTAAAAGTAACTAAACTTTATCATTGTCACTTAAAAGTCATTTTGCCTCAAACCCCTACCATAAATATGACGTGACATTAAATTTTATGATAAAAATCCAAAAATAAATGCCACATAAGCTAATATGGGTCATACCCATTTTAGATCTATTTATTCTTTAATGTGATTTGACCCATAATCCAAATGAGTTTCGATAAAAAAAAAAATATTAAGTTCCACATTAGTTTAAAATGATTATCCTATACTAAAATAATCTATGCTAGAAATTTCTTATTTTGTAGTATAGGATAATCATTTTAAACTAATGTGAAACTTCATATTTTTATTTTATCGAAACCCATTTGGATTATGGGTCAAATCACATTAAAGGATAAATGGATCTAAAATGGGTATGACCCATATTAGCTTATGTGACATTTATTTTTGGATTTTTATCATAAATTTAATGTCATGTCATATTTATGGTAGGAGTTTGAGGCAAAATGACTTTTAAGTGACAATGATAAAGTTTAGTTACTTTTAAGTGACAAAAAATAGTTAAATAATTTTAATGAAATTGAAAGATAGTTCACTGATCATCAGTGAAATTAACCCGCTAACTAAATAATAAATCTTTGTTTTGGCTGCAACATTATGGTCCATATTAGCGTTTTGTGACTCCAAATATCATTCTTCTTTTATTAAAAAAAAATTAAATTATATCTATATTTTCGAGCTCACATCCTCAAGGTCAAAATTCGTGAAAGTTTTTTAGTATTCGTCAGCAGAGATTCATGATGTTTATTTCCAAAACACCTTACCCCAAGGTTAACATTATGATATTTGGCAGGATGCATTAGAGAAAATAATAAATGTATTAACTTTTGGTATTATTAATCCCTAGGTATTACTAATACAAGCATTAGTTATATAACTTATTTGATATTGTCTATGTATAACTAATTAATACATGTCAAACCATGATATTAGTAATATCAGGGCTATTAATTCATGCATTAACATGGTTAAATACAAAATTATCCTTAAAGTTCCTTAAAGCTAAAGAATATGGAGGGCATTTTTGAAAACAACTAATTTTTTTTAAAAATTATGCAAAGCATTTTAAATACACATCACCAAACAGAAATATTAGATAAGAAATAATTTTACATAATTAAAGACTTTAAAAAGTCAAATTTTTGACTAAGTCAAAAGTAGCCAAAAAGAAAGAATATTTTCATGAGAGGGATCTTTCGTTGACAATGTCAAAAAACAGGAAGAACATAAAAAAGGAAAAGAAGAATACATTTATAGGAACATCTTAATTTAGTAAATTAAAAATATGTGCCATGCGGAAAAGCGAATAACCTTTTTGAAGTTCGGATCTGATAGGAGTACTACTTTTAATCGGTTTTTATTCTCTACAAGCTTCCAACAACAAGTATCACTACAATTGGTGGAAGCGAGTCACAGAAATAACACGTGTCAGATTATAAATCTTCCACATCACCGCCTTACTACACCGACCAATGAACCCGCAGTAGTCAATTAATTCACCTTCTTCTATTTAAACCTTGTTCTTTCCGAAATTCTCACAGTTAAAATCTCACTTTTCAAAAACATTGACTGCTTCTTCGAAGGAGTCGAAAGAGAGGTAATTATTTGAATTTTTCTAACTCAAAACTTGCTTTATTCTGCAGTTTTTATATTTTCTCGAATTTTGATGTTGTTTTATGTGTAAAGATTGTTAATACCTATAAAACGTCTTTTTTTTTTTTTTTTTTCCAACAATGTTTAATCCTTTGGCAGTGATTCAGATTTTTTGGCGGAAGAAAAGTTCAGCTTTGCTTCTATTTTAACATATAAAGAGAAATAAATACTTACATTAAGTAGCAAACTTTGTCTGATTTCTATGGTTTAATATTCATATGCTTTTGTATTTTTCTTATTGTTGCTATCACATGGGCCAAGCTGGTCTAATTTTCTAGTTCAGTTGTATGTTTTGTATTGCGAAAGAACTTATTCTGACACCACTTTTTCTATCACTGTTTGTAGATTTGATTTGATTTTTATTTCTAAGTATACTGCCAAAGTTTGGGATTTTTTCCCAGGTTTCTTGCATCTGCTTAATCTTAAAGCGATATTTTGTTCTTTTATCTGTTTAAAACCCAGTGATTCATGTCTGTGCTATGCTGCAAATCTGTAAATCTTTTACCTGTGATCTACCTATGCAACTCTTTAGAGATCAATCCAATATCTAAAGGCAGGGGATGTACCATTAAATATAGATACATATTTTTGAAATTTTTCTTTAAGTTATCTCTATGCACCTCTGCAACTATTGGGAACGAGAACTTAGTGCAACATTTATTAGATTAGAAGAGGTTTAAGTTTTTTCTGGCCCAGAAAATTACCTGACTATCTTTCACGTTTTTCTCTCTTAATCCACATGTACATAGATCAAATTGGACACGGAGGTTTCTTATCGCTAACTTTAACTTTTTTTAGGTTGATGCTTACTTGATTGATATATGTTGACTTATTAATTGGAGTAGAATGGATATAAATGATTCATATAGTAGAATAAAACTAATTTAGGATTCAGGTTACTTGATTGATGTTTGTCCAACTTATTCATTACAATGTACTAGACAATTTGTTTTTGCAATAACTCATGTAATTCATAAGAATGTGGCTGCAAGCTTACTGGGCATCTCGTATGTCTAACTTTTTTCCTTTTTTTCCCCTTAACCATTCTCTGCATAATTTAGTGATTCTATTTTAGGTGTTATTACTTTTTGGTCTTGTGACTTATGTGTGCAAATTTATCAGAGGTCAAATTTGTGTTGTTTGTCCTGGAAATTTATTATCCAAAATCCAAAATGGAAATGACACTGTGTGGTTATCCTGGTGGATAGTAGCTTTTAAATCCGTCCATCAGTGGTTGAACCGATAATGGAATCATTGTTGGTGATGGACCAGGTGAAAGAAAGTCTGAAGAGAAGTATCTGTATAAGCTTCGGCATGCGAGTCAAGAAAGAGTACATCTCAGGAATAAAATGAGTTTAAACGAGAAGTTTGGGTTATAGTCTTATATTTCTCGTCTTGTTTATAGAGTTCGAGTACTGATAGATAGGAACAGCTAAAGAAGAAAACTAATCATATCTTAGATGATCAACCTTGATTGGCTTTGTGTATATCCTTAAATTCGTTGGTTTCCTCAGGTAGTTTCTTTAGCTAGTTTGAGCATAAGATTGGGGAAAATAATAGTAATGAAGTGACTTAAATTTGATTGATGTCATAAAAGGTGTTTCCAGGAGACCATGAAAT
Source organism: Nicotiana tomentosiformis (assembly GCF_000390325.3). Lineage (NCBI taxonomy): Eukaryota > Viridiplantae > Streptophyta > Magnoliopsida > Solanales > Solanaceae > Nicotiana > Nicotiana tomentosiformis. The sequence goes on along the minus strand of NC_090823.1, from coordinate 121,897,954 downwards.
ATTTGACCACTCGTACTATATGGGAAAAAATGTAATTTCTCACCAGTGATATCCTAGAGATAAAAGCATAACTAAGTCTGCGTGTATGAGACAACTGATATGTTTTCTTTTCCTATTTTTTGATTATTACTTTTTCTTTTATCTTTGGGCTCTTTTGGTTCTTGGATCTGTAGTGACGATCATGGTGAAAGTTAATTCAAGGTATATCATGTGCTGTTCCAATCCCAATAACAAAACTGGAGTCGGATTCAATTTATTGGTTTTGCAAGTACCAAGAATTCAGAGATTTTCCTATTCCTTTTACTCTGTTGCACTTTTTGCTTTTCCTTGAGGCTGATATAAGCTGTAATTCTGTCTCAATTTCACAGGAACAACTTTGTGTGTCAGAGACTTTTGATTGCTAGATATTACCCTTCTTTTTATTCTGAAGTACTTCACTTTCTGTGAAGATGCTTAAGGTCCCTCCACATCAAGTTGCAGGACACGAAGCGGTCAATGGAAAGCTGGGGCCCCTCGTGGATGAATCGGGGCGCTTCTACAAGCCTTTGCAAGGCGATGAACGAGGGTCCAATGAGGTTGCATTCTATATTTCATTGTCTACTAATAGTGGGATCCCGGAACACATCCAAAGATTTTTCCCCACCTTTTATGGCACTCAACTCATAGAGGCATCTGATGGATCTGGCTTGAAGCCTCACTTGGTCTTGGAAGATCTTGCTCGAGGTCAAGTCAACCCGTCAATTATGGACGTTAAGATTGGTTCAAGAACCTGGGCACCTGAAGCATCCCAGAAATACATCGAGAAGTGCTTAAAAAAGGATCGAGAATCATCAAGCCTTCCATTAGGATTCAGGATATCGGGGTTGCAAATCTTTAGAAGCAAAGGATTAGGGTTCTGGAAGCCGGGAAAGAAAGCTGCTCAGAAACTCTCTACAGAGGAAGTCAAGTTAGTCTTAAGAAGGTTTGTTTCCTCAAACACATTAAATGACTTGGATCTGGAACCAGACTGCGCTCTCGCGTCAACTGTGTACGGCGGCTCCACTGGCATTTTATCTCAGTTATTAGAGCTGAAAGCATGGTTTGAGGATCAAACTACATACCACTTCTATTCTTGCTCAATTCTGGTGGTCTTTGAAAAAGAGCTGGCATTGGAAGGAAGCAATCCAGGTGCTCAAATCAAGCTGATTGACTTTGCTCATGTTTACGAAGGACGTGGTGTCATTGATCATAACTTCTTGGGGGGTCTCTGCTCATTGATAAAGTTCATTTCTGAAATTCTTACTGCTCCTAATGAGTGCAAAACAGAAGTCTCTGCAAAAGATGGTCAGAAGAATCTTATTAACACTGATAATGGCGTTGTCGCTGATCAGGAGAACTTTGTTAACTCTGGTAATGGCGTTGTCGCTGATCAGGAGAACCTTATTAACTCTGGTAATGGTGTTGTCGCGGATCAGAAGAACCTTACTAGCACTGATAATGGTGTTAGCTGAACCACTTACACACTTTGGAACCATTTAGCAGCATGGATTCCAATCACACAATAATTTTCCACTTACACGCGTTTTTTAAGATTTATTTGAAGTGTAAAGAAAAGCAGCAACATTTTTTATTTGATTGATTTGATGTTGCAAGCATAATTCTATAATCATTCTTTGAGTGATACTTTTTGCATATTTGAAATTTTCAAGTGCCCAAAATGATTAAGTTATTTAATCATGGGGAAGATCATAAGGATGTTACATGAAAGATGGTTTGGGATTGTTATACAAATAGCCGATCAGATTCAATGTTTACTTTTTTTAGCTGGTTTATATAGATCATACATTGATATATACATGCAGCTATTTGGGTTATTCTATTGTTTTTCATGCACATCTCTATAGCCTTTTGAAAGGATCTGCCCTCTAGGCCTAGGCCATGCGAAACAAGAAAACAGAGTAGTGTTGAAATTCTTCATTTATGCTTCTGGTCCAGTTTCTGTTTTCATTCCTTCTTTTGATTCAACACCTAAATTTAAATTTGTACAATTTTATTGCTTAGCCGTTTTTATAGATTACCTGTCCTTGTTTAGTGTAGTCTATAATATATGTAATTAAATTTCAAATGACATGATTTGTGTAAATATATTTATCACTATTGTAGAGAAGTTAAAATTCTTTTTATTGTAATATTGTTTTCTATTAAGATTGAGTTTAATTTTTGTACGCTGGCAATATAAATATTCTTTAAACATGAGTTATATCTTAGAAAAAAAGATATAATTTACAGTTTTACACCCACGAAGGTTTTCAAAGCACGTTTCTGCATTTACCTACAGCAGCCATTGCTTTGCACATGTCAATTTACTTATTGAATTCTTGCCAGGAAAATTCAAGCGCTTGTCAACATAATATTTAACTTTTTCGTGGAAATGGAATTTTGCTAAGGGGTAAAACGGTGACATTGCTATACCAGGCCTTGAAAATTGAGCAGGATCATTTACTTAACATTCCCCACACTTGTGCATCTTTGGTGCAATTGGCATATCACATTACAAAGATTGCATACTACAAGAGAAACTAAAAAGTACTACAAGTTACTGCATGCCTTAGGGATAATATGTCCTTGGGTACAAGTAGGAAGAACGATGGTTAACAGAGGGAACAGCACCTACTGCATACGAACCGCTGTTCCGATACGGTGCACTTCCTGGAACAGTATTGGGCAACTGATAAGGATCAGAAGCAGAGCTCTGGCGACCGACACCAACAGGAACAGTGTTTGGCAACCCTATAGAGCCTTGCCACGGTGGTGGTGACCCATATTCATAGTTGTAAGAGACCGACCTCTCGTGCATGGATGCATCCCCTTGCCATCCATATAATTTATTGTTATAACTTCTTGCTTGCCCGGCTCTACCATCAATCGGCATCCCTCCATGAAATCCAGCATATGAGCCAGCTTGTAGAACATTATCCGTGCTTCTTGTTATACCTGAACCAAATCTACCCATAACCACACCTCCCCCACTTGCAGCTAGTGAGCCAGGAACAGTATCAGCTATCGAGCCAGCAATAGGTCCAGGCAATGCTGGTGGTGACAAAGAATAACCATAAAAGCGGCCGGCAGTTCCACTTTCTAACAAGGGTCTCTGGCTATAGACGTGATTAACAGCTCTTTGCTGTTCCGAACCTGCAATACGTCTGCGCTTTGCTTGTCTGTCATCGAACCTTCTAGAAAACCCCGTTTCATCACATTTCCAATTCTGCACCATCTTCTCCCTTCTTTGATCATTCCTAGCTATTTTTTTCTCCAAGCTCTCAATTCTGTCACTGATACGAAACCGTGGAATAAGCTTTGAGGGATCAATGTTATGGGCTTCCAAACATTCGATGACAGATTTCATAGTAGACAATTCCCTCTTGTTTGCTTCATTCTGTATGACGTAACAAAGAGCAGTTATGTTTAGGATATAGGAGAAGGAAGAAAGAGGGGGGGGGGGGTATTAGTGCTCGAGATGAAATTCAAGAATTACCACAACATCATGTGAACCATGCGATTTCCATTTCCTTTTCTTCAGCGATTCTTTAAATTCATGTAAAAACGATGACAAAATTGTGTAAGGGCTAATCTTTTCCTCAACGCCAAAAGTATAAGCAACATCAACAGCCTCAACTTCCATCTTATGCTTCACCATGCCCTCTATTATTTCTGTTGCAAATATACATAAATCAAAGTTAGGCAGTCAGATAAATTAGTAGGTCTTCCACTCATGCGAGCCAAGGGCCCAAGTATCAAGTGGGGAGAATAAAACATGTATCCAAGGTAGCATATTAAATAAGTCATAGTCACTTATTTGTAAAATATGAGGTGGATTATGCGTTCCTGGACTTGACCTCCAGGTTTTTTCCAATCAAAAAATTTCCTCCAACTAGAAATGAAAGAAAAGGGCACACAAGGACGTGACATAGTGGTCAATGAAGTGGATGAAAATCACGGGAGACCACGGTTCAAATCCCAATAGAGCCAGTAAAAACGCTAGGTGAATAGGTGATTTTTTTCACATCTACCTAAGCCTTGGTAGGCAGAGTATATCTGATATTTGTGCTGGTGGGGAGTAGTAACTACTCGGTGGAATAGTCGAGTCTCGCACAAGCTGGCTCGAATGCCACCAGTGTTTTTGAGAGCGAGAAGCGCAAAAAAGCGACAAGGGCTCATTTCGCTTAAAGCGAGAAGTGAAGCGCTCGCTTCATTGAAGTGAAGTGACATCTATATAGAAGTGCCAAAATAAACCTTGCACAGATAAGTAAAATAACTAAAGAAAAAGAACTCAACAAAAATATTTTATATATATATATATAATATTATTTTTTAAAATTTAAAGACTAAAAAGTAGAGTCTCAAAAATCTATGTATATATAAGCAAATCTTTAAAGTTATTAAGCTGATTTTTTATAATAAAACAAAACTTTAACAGAATTGAAAGATAAAAACAGAAAAGGAACAAAAGTAAAATAGCTTTAAAAATAATATATCTTTAAAACAAAGAAAGAAGGGAACAAGAAACCGTAGAAGTTGCAGCGAATGAAATTGAACAGCGAAGGGAACAAGAGGTGTGGAATGAAAGTGCAAACTAGAGAACCAAATTCAGGTAGAGTAACAAGTAATGAAAGGTCACACCGCGACCTCTAATGAGATCTTGCATGGAATATCAAGTTATAGAAAAACTGTAGTGCCACAGCAAGGAGAGAAAATAAAAGGGATGTAGCACCATAGCAAGGGAAGAAAATGAAAAGGGAAGTGCAAAGGTACCAGAAGAGATATATGATATGGTTTAAATCAAAATTGTCCCTTATCTTTGGGTATAGGTCTAACGTTGTCCTTAAAATATAACCTAGAACATTTATTGTCCTTTAACTTTGCAAAAACTGAGTAGATATAGTTTCACTAATGGAAGAGACAAACAGAAAGCAAAAGAGTAACGGTGCTCTCACGTGATTCTCGCCAGACCTCGGCAAAAAAATCCCACGTTTCTTCCTTGAATGGTTCTCTCTCCAACTTAATGAGGATATGCTTTTAATATTCATCCCATATTTTTTTCTTCGTCATGAAGGCTGCATGTAATTGGCCTCACCAATGATCACACATCCTCTCAAAGACCATCAGAATGTGATAACCAGATGATATCTCAACATAGAGAAAATGGAAGAGAGATAGAGATCCGGAAAAGTCCCATGTTTCCTTTATCCGACATGTTTATCTGAGCATAAGCGGGAGAATGGGCGAACGGTAGACTCATGGCCTGTTTTAAATCCAAGTTCTACACTACTGAAACGCACATAGAAAATGCCTCAAAATCACAGGGCTATCCATAACGAGCCCTTCAATCGTCCACCTGCCGTCGCTGCTGCTGCTGCGCCTGGCTCCGCAACCGTCCCCTCCTTTATGGAGTTATCATTAATTGACCTCAAATTAGCCACCAATAATTTCAGCTCAGTCTGCTTCTTAAGTTCCTTACAAATTCCAATACATAGATATATCACCCATTTTGTGGTGATGAACAGAATATTTTACTAAACTCAATATAAAAATCTTTAGGGCCTAACAGAAGGTAGATATTAAATAATGGCAATACATGTAACTTCAATAGGCGACATTGCATTTATTGATACATAAAAAGCAAAAATAGAGTGACATATAAACAACTATGACATAATGACATCCATTACCACTAGAAAAGAGGAATAAAATTTCCCTACAGGTCAAGGCAAAAGAAAGAAAGAGAAAGGGGGCAGAGGACAAAGTGAACAGCTATGCTCCGGTACCTTATAAACTTGTCACTGCTCCGGTACCTTATAAACTTGTCACTAGGAAGTAGGAACCGCCAGAAGTTAAGGGTCGACTCTCTCACTACTCACCCACCATGTGCTGCAATCTTACCAATTCCTTTGCAGTAAAAAGTTCCATAAGAAATTGCCATAGTCAGACTGCTTTGAAGACTATGGAATTTTAGGAGCTTTCTGTAAACCCCAGACTGGAACTTCAGCAACAGCATAGTCACAAGGTACAACTATAAAATCCAAGACAAAAATTTACCATCACAAATTTTATTACATGTGTTGTATTTTGGTCTAATTAAACTCAGTACTCCTAAGAACAAACCAGTTAATTTTCCTACAAATCCTCAATTATCTCGAAGCAGAATAAGTAACTTTCCACCAAGAGGTCCATCAAAATTTCTTATTTTCCCACAACAAATTTCTTACTTCAGGCCTTTCTACACTTGCATCTAGGAGACCCAGTTCTAGTTTTGCTGTTTAGAGCAAACTGATGTATGCAACCCCACCTCACTAATTGAAAGTACGATTAGTTCAAATGCACTTCATATTCATTCAATCAGTTCCAGTCAGCTAGATGAATCTTGTATGTCCATTTTGTTCTATACAGGTTTATTTCATTCCAATACTAAATAATATATTTGTAAGCAAACTCAAGAATCCACTAATCACACGCTTATCTCAACACATTCAACTAGCTTAATCCCAACTAGTTGTTCCCATTGTGTTATGTTTAAGCTCCATCGTGTTACATGTTTAGCTAACTGTGCATTGGTTCCAAGAGATCTTAGATATTCTAAGACACCTTCCCTCCATGTGGTCTTAGGTCGACCTCGCCTCTTTTTACTATCTCCAATCATCAAATTGTCACATACACGGACCAATTCAGCTAGCACATCTATTATTTAGAGAAGAGTTTAAGTTATACGCACTGATAGTGTCACTTATTAGGTAATTACAGGTAAACTTTTTGATAAGCATTAATTGGTAATCTTGTAACAATGGTAGCAAACCAGCTATCACAGATTAAAATTCACTGATAATAGAAAAAAAAAAATCTTTACATTGTCGGTGTATAAAACTTAAATACAACAACAACAACAAACCCAGTGTAATCCGGTATAAAACTTAAATCCTTTTAAAAAATGTACTGCAAAATGATGAAATGCAAATGTAGCTTGCAGATAAATAGATAGAGTGGAGGAGGACCGACCTGGAATCTTTTCGATGAGCACATTTGATCTCCTAAGTGCACTTTTAATCCCCCTGATGTTACTCTTCCGAATCAAGTCCCTAACATCCTCATTCCTAAAAACTTGTGGAATCCCAAAACACCCAATAAGCAATAACAGCCCCCGCGCGTCCATTTCACTCGCCTTTTTTATACCTCGTTCATCAACCAACCTTCTTCTCCATATAACCGCTGCTTGTTCAGCTTCTTTTGAGACTGCTTCATCAATTTCGTCCAAACCCATTAATAAAAAGCACTCCAAAACCAATGCGGATGCTTCCCTATAGGAAATCATCTGCGTATCCTTATTAAGATCTTTGCCCCTTTTGGCATAAAAGTCTCCCATACAGCTGAGTACAAGCTTTGCTGCGTTGGGCGCAAGCTTTAATGCCTCTGGGAGTTGTTCGCGCAGTGTGTTTTCTTGCTCTGGAAGTGGGAGTTGCGATGTTATGTAAGTTCGAAGTCCCTTGCCGCACATCGTCTTGCAGAGGTTTTCGAGCTGTGGATTTGGAGGTGGTATTTTTGAGTCTTTTTCTTCGGGGGCTGCCGGTGGTGACGCCGGTGATGGGGTGGTGGTGTCAGCCGTCTGAGGCTTGGTGGCGGTGGAGGTTGGGGTCGCGGCTGGACCAGCCAGATTCTCCATTGAAGAATGTGAGTCTCCAATGCTATTTTATTTCATCCTTCCAATTTATATAAGTACAAATATTTCCATTTTTAGACGTTAAATACAAGAGAAAATATTTAACAGTAATGAATATTCTATAAAAACTTTTTACGTATATCTTTATGTAGATATGTTGGACTATTAATTTCAAACTTCTCAAATTAATTCGTTAATTACTATAATTTGTTACTCCCACCGTTTCAATTTATAAGGCATAGTTTGATATTCCACTAGACTTTTAAGAAAATAATCAATAATTTTGACACTTGTGGTATAAATATGCCAGTCATATATGTAGAGCAATAAAAGTTTTAAATTTATTATTTGTGAGATTGAAAGTTTATCATTAAAATAAAACGAGAAGTTTAATTTTTTTTATACTAATAAATATAAAATATTACCATTAACAACCAACTTTTGTACAACTCATGAGCAGAGGCGGATCCAGGATTTAAATCTTATGGGTTCAATTTTAAGATTTTTAATATTGAACCCATTATATTTTTAAAGTTATGAGTTCATATCTACTATTTTTATAATTTTAATAAATTTTTACATATAAATTTTTACTCCGCGTCGAAAGTTATGGGTTCAGTTGAACCCGTAGGTAGTACACTACATCCGCCTCTGCTCATGAGCGCCTATATTTGCAACTTCCATCTCGAGGTGTTACATCCAGGCCTCCAATCGACCAACAAGAAAACAGTAAACTAACTCTTCACGTTGCCCTAGTACATCCTCCTATTTTAATCAAACTAATAGAAAAAGTAACAAACAGAAACAATACCTAACTTATTGTATAACTTATGGAACAGACTTCGACACTTTTTTACTTTCTTTGATGTTTGTGTACTCTCTAGTCTAATTTTGACTTCTTTTTGTATCTGTGCAATTGCAAAATATGTATTCACATTAGTGCCTCTAAAAATCCTCCAATTTCTTGCTTGTCATGTGTGGTATATCATTGCTCCCCATATGGCTGCCACCACTTCTCTCTTCATCTGCTTCCATCTCCTATTCTTCATCCGCTATAATTGTTGTGTGACCCCCTTGTTAGCTATATATAACTTAGACCAATTACTGAGACCTTGCCTAACTTCAGTTATCCATGCACACTCTGCAAATAGGTAGTGTGGATTTTCTGCCTTTCGTTCATCACACAGACAATATATGTTATCTGCCACTGGAATCTGGAGCCTTTGGAGCCTCTCTTTTGTGAGCAGCTTGTTTTAGTTGGCTAACCAAACAATGAGCATGTGCTTAGGTTGCATTGCTTTGGTCCACATTAAGTCAGCCTCCTTTAATCTTTCTAGACCTGTTAGCATAGCATTGTAGTTCTTAGTCAGTGAGTACTCCCCATTAGTTGTAAGTTGATATCTATTGGTATGGTGCAACCATTCCACTCTTAAGGGCATTCAATTTCCTACGGTACCAACTGTTGTTAATTCGAGGATTATGATCCAATATATTTCCATCTTGCTTTATATATACTCCATGCACCCATCTCACCTATAAGAAATCTTTTTTCTTATTTAATTGCCATAATAACTTCCCAACTAAAGCTACATTCCAGCTCCTACAACCATTTATATTCAGACCACCATATTTTTTAGGCTTGCACACTTTCTCTCATGCAACCAATGGGACTTTCCTATATTCTTCAGAAGTGCCCTATAAGTAATCCCTACACCTCTTGTCCACCTCCTTAAGAATACTCTGGGGGAGTATAAAAACAGATGGAGTACAACATTAACAGTCTGCAATCTTCCTGCATAGGATAGTTCTTATGAGTATGCCTTGGTAATCTTGTCTGTTATCTTGTATAGTAATTGGTTGCATTTCATCTTGATCCATTTTTTTGGATGATAGGGGTAGGCCAAGGTACCTCATAGGCAAAGTACCCTGGATAAATTCTGCCATTGCAATTATCTCTTCCTGTTCTTCTCTTGTGATCCCTGCAAAAAAAATGCTTGATTTTAGTATTTGCCACCAATCTTGTGACTCTGCTAAAATGATCTAACACTTCCATAACTCTCTGTGTTGACTACATGTCACCTTTACAGAAGATCATGCGATCATCTCCAAAGATCAAGTGAGTAAGCTTCAGCCTCTATGCACATAGGACGAAACTTAAAATCTGGTAATTTTTCCATTATCTTCAAGGTTCTGGATAAATACTTTATCACCAAAATAAATAATAATGGTGAAATTGGATCCCCTTATCTAAGATCTCTCCTCCCATCAAAGTATCCATAGTTCTCCCCATTCATATTTACTGAGAATTTAGTAGAAGTAATACAAGTCATAATCAGAGCAACAAATGAGTTTGGGAAACCATAACCAATTAATGCTTCCTTTATGAAGTTCAAACTAACCATATTATATGCCTTCTTCAAGTCAATCTTCATGAGGCACCTAAGTGATGTCTTCCTATTATAGTGTCTCAGTAAATTATGATGTATCAGTACATTATGAACCAGTGATCTTCTCTCCACAAAAACAGCCTGTGTGTCTGTGATCAAATGTTTAAATGCTTCCTTCAGCCTAATACACAATACCTTTGAGATATATTTATATAATACATTGCAGCAAGAAATTAGCCTGAACTGACCTGCAAACTGATGTGCTGGTACTTTAGGAATCAAAGCAATAAGAGTGGAGTTTATCTTCCTCGGCAGCTTTCCATTTCTGATAAATTGCAGTACAACATTGGTCACCTCCTCCCCCACAAGCTTTTCTGAAAAATTACTCCCATAACCATCTGGACCTGGACTCGTGTGTACATCAATGCTAAACATGGCCTTTTTTTTACATCTTTCCCTATGTAGTCCCTTACTAGTTCAAGTTGTTGAGCCATTATATGGGTATGCCCATTCTTTAGGAAACTATTGAAAGCTTTAATTTTGTACATTTCTTTCCTCCCCAGTAGCTCTTTGTAGAAAGTCACAAAGATACTAGTTATGGCCTCATGATCTGTATACACTATACCTTCATTTTTGATATTGCTTGTTGAAGCTTTCCATGCTTAATAACAGCATAGAAGTATCTTGTATTGTCATCCCCCAATTGTATCCATGTTGCTTTACTTCTTTGTTGAAGAAAAACTTCTCACAAATATGAGAATATCTTAAACTTTTGAAATTTAGCCTTTTCGTGCTTTTGTAGTACCTGATCCATTAGATCACTTTGCAATACTAGTTGAGCCTTTATTAACTCATCCTTATCCTTTGCAGCTTCTGTTATTATATCCCTGAAATACTTCCTGTTTAACTCCTTTAGTACTTGTAACACCCCAATGTTTTACTAATATTTGCATTCTCGATTGTGCATCTTTATAATGAGGAGATATTTTACTTCGCACTTCCTAAATGTGAAATTGACAATATATGAAAATTTCTTACTTTAGGTTATGTTAATATTGACAATAAAGTTCCATGGTATTGCTATGTGTAACACTTAATATTATTTTGATGAATTGTTATTAAATATGTTATATAATTAAGTTTTTGGGCTGCCACCCTTTTGTATTTATCTAAGGATATTTAGTAGTTGGGCAGCCATTTTTATTTCATATTTATCCAAAATTCTTAAAGATAACTTTGATTGACTTAGTTTTCCATAAACTCCCTATTTTTATTCTTTCAAGAAAAAGAAAACCCCCATCCTCTCTCCTTCTTATCACCTGAAAATTTCATGAAAACCACCATAAATTTTCACTAAACCAACCAGCAAAATTCGTTTTTGGTGAAGCTCAAGTTGCTCCTCTCTTTTGTGGTAAGTTACTAAACCCGTTTTTACACTAGACAGCTATTAGTGTTTTCTTCATATCTTTTGTATAGAGCTCTGTTTCAAGTGATTTAAGACTTTTTGGAAAGCTATTTTATAGATCTATAACTCTTATGATAGGAACCAAAATCCGATTTGTCTTTTATTTACCCGAAAATAGGTGATGAAGTACAGGACAGGTGCTGCCCAGATTTTCTATTTTACAAACCCTCCCTGTACTACTGTTAGTAAGTTTAGCATAATCTTTTGTACAAAATTGATATGGGGGTGATTCAAGATGTTCTGAAACTCTAAGACACATATCTACAACTGTAAAGAAGACCACATAGTCCAGTTTGTCCTTTTTCATCTTCAAATCTGAGTCACAACACAAGACAATGATACTGTCCAGAATTTCTGTTTCAAACATTTTAGGTAATTTTCACCAATATCATGTTTAGTTTGACATGTTAAATCACTGAACTTATATAGATATTTTATTATATATTTAAGATATATATATCCTTGTAAAAGCTAAGGAGAAGTGTTTGAGGAAGTGGACGGATTTGGTTTGTCTATGGCATAGACGATTTGAACGTCCTCAAGTTGTGGTTGAACTATTTTGTGGTAAAATACCAATGTTTGTATATAAACCTTGTACTCTCTTTACTTGCTGAAATATTTTAAAATATCCTGCTATTTTATTTTTCTTGTCTTCAATTTATATCGTTGCATTCATGTTATATTAAGTATTGTAAGATATTCGCTAAATTGCCCACTCGTACGGATTTGCTTGATCATTTTGCATTCTTGTTGGGACTTTGTCCTTCTTATGCTAGTGACTTTGTCACTCATCTTGGCAAGCCTCTTGATTAGGATCTTTTGCCATCTTGACTTTGGATTTGTAGTTCGTCTTATATTAGGGAACTTGTCCGTGTTAAGTACGAACTAGGAAATCATTTTTAATATGGTTCTTGATTCTCTTGACTATTGGGTTTTGACCCTACTTGATTTGGGGCTTCGGTCCATCTTGATATCTGATTTTGCTTAGTGTGATGGCATGACGCACATATTGGGCGAAAAATGGATATTTGACAAACTCTCTTGGATTGATAGTATATGCTTTCTCAACTCTGGAATCTTAAACATTATTATTGATATTTGAAAATACTTCAAGGGTTGATATTTGATACTTTTGATATATTTTTTCACTTGTTTTAAATTATGTTTCATTGAGCTACCTATGACTGAAAATGAGAATTGGAGAAGTTAATGGCTCCAAGCCTAAAGTTTATACGCCACTAAGCTTTATGCTTAGCGATAGTTATTTTCTATCGTAGGTAATGTACGAGATAAAATTTGAAGACGGCCTTACGAAGTAGTCTTTTTGGGAGAACTTATGGAGATCACATTTGCATATGCACCATGGTTTTGTATAGTTTTGGGATATGTACATGATATATATGTCACACTTATGTATGTTATTTGGAGGCTTGTTGGATCTTAAGACCAAAATCTTGTAACTTGAATTTGGTAACTTATTTTGCTGTTTTAGGGCGTGTTAATAACTCAAGTCTTGTAATATGTTGAATTTACACTTTGTCTTATATATATATGTACAAAGGAGAAAATTAGTTTTCCTCTTTATACCCGATAGTTTGAAAATTTATCTACAATACAAACTTTCAGTGATTATTCAAGAAGGGTTATATCACCTTATGTTGATATTTTGACATTGTATTTTATTTTTAAAAATAAAATAAAATTATGAAGAGTATTTTCAAAAAAAATAAAAATATTGCACTTTGCACCTCATCGCATGGCCTATTTTCGCTACTAAATTATTCTGATTTTTTTAAAATTAATATCTTCTTAATATTGTAAGTAGTAAATTAGATTAGTTTCGTAAGTAGCACCCTCCCAAGGGGGTTGCTACAAGTTTTGGTATCAGAGCTTAGGTTTGTGATTCTAGGATTTTTGTTGTGATCGTACACAATATTTTTGTTATTTTCTTTCTTGAAAATGACTTGGAGATTATAAATTTTTGCATGCTTGTTTAATGTAATTTGATGTATTCCTTGTGCATATGCATCATGTACATGTCTCTAATACAGTGTGATCTTATCTTTTATAGGAATTTTAATATGGCTTCTTCTTCGAATAGAGCTATTGAATCCATTGATGAAAGTCAGGCCCATTATAATGCTCCACCTCACCTCTAAGAAGGAGATGAGGTACCCTTGCCTAACCTAAATCATTATCGTGTTAGTAAAAATGAAGTGGGTAATAATCCCAGAGCAATGAGTCATAGTACTCCTATTATGACTCCTCCATTTCAGCAGATGGCTGAGTTCTTTCATCACTTGGCTGGGACAATGTCAGAACCTAGTGAAATAAATTTTTGAGAAGATGGAAAAAATGGGTGGAGTTGAATTTGAAGGCACTACTGATCCCACGGTAGCTGAACAATGACTCGAGTGCATGGAGAGGGTCTTTGAAGAACTAGAGTGTACTAATGCTGCCAAATCTAAGTATGTTATCTCTCTTTTACAAAAAGATGCCTATGATTGGTGGGTAAGTGTTCCAAATGCAAAAGCAAAACCTCCGGTGCTGACTTGGGATGACTTTGTGAAAGCATTTCGTACAAAATATGTCCCCACTGTCTATTGTGATGCTAAGAAAAAAGAGTTTCTGAATTTAAGACAAGGGAGTATGTCTATTGCAGAGTATCAACAAAAATTTCTCAGGCTTTCTCGCTATGCTGGAGGTATTATTGATTGTGAAAGAGAAAAATGCAGAAGATTTGGAGAAGGTTTGAATGGTTACATTCGAAAATCTGTGGCAATCTTGCAACTTGAGGATTTTTCCAAGCTAATTTCAGCTGCTCTTACTTGGGAAAGAATTGATAAGGAAGAAGCTAGTAGGAGAGAAAACAGGTTTAGGAAGGGTAATTCAGATTATGGCGGTCCATGCAAGAAGGGAAAGTTTGATTATTCCAAGACTGAAAGTGCACAGAAGTCATCATATCATAAGCAGAATAAGCTAAATTTCTCTACTGCTAGTACTCCAAGTTAGCAGTACTCCAAGTTATGTCCAAGGAAAAACTTATACACCTACTTGTACACAGTGCGGAAAGAATCACTATGGTGCCTGCAGAAGAGCTTCTGGTGCTTGTTTTAATTGTGGAAGTATGGATCATAAAGTGAAGGATTGTCCTAATCCTAATCCTCTTTCTTATACACATACAGAGGGCTCAGTTCAAAAGCCTATCACCACTCATTCTCAAGCTAATAGCGGTGCAAGACCTAGAAATATACAAGCGGCGGGTTCAGGTGGAGCTAATCAGGCTAGTGGGTCGAGATCTACTGCACGAGTTTATGCTATGAGACAGAAGAATGACCAAGATGGCCCGGACGTGATTGTTGGTAAATTTTACTTATTTGGCATATCTGTTGTTACATTATTTGATTCTGGATCTTCGCACTCTTATGTTTGCTCATCACTTGCATTTTCTGATACTGTTAAATCTGTGATACTTGACTTTGATGTGTTGGTCACGAGTCCATTAGGCCATCAAGCTGTTATTAACATGATTTACTGAGATTGTCCGTTCATGATTCAAAATCTGGTCTTCCCTGCAGACTTTCTTGAAATGCCCTTCTAAGACTATGCTGTTATTGTTGGTAAGGATTGGCTCCATATGTACCATGCATTGGTTGATTGTAGGTTGAAGCAAGTGAATTTTGAAAATCCTGAATATTCACACATAGAAGTTCAAGAAGAAAGATCATTGACATCTAATATTATTTCTGCGGTCTTGGCAAGGAAGATGATTTGTCAAGGTTGTGATGCCTATCTTGCTCATATAGTCGATACACGTTTGGGGAGTCCAAGTCTTAAGGACATACCCATCGTGTGAGACTTTCCTGATGTATTTCCTGATGATCTTCCTGGGTTGCCTCCAGAAAGGGAGATTGAATTTCCTATATAGCTTGTCCTTGGAACTACTCCTATTTCTATCGCTCCTTATAGAATGGCTCTAGCTGAATTAAAAGAGTTGAAGGCTCAATTTCAAGAATTTCTTGAGAAAGGTTTTATCCGTCCCAGTATTTCGCCATGGGGAGCTCCTGCTTTATTTGTGAAAAAGAAAGATGGCACTCTTAGGCTTTGCATTGATTACCAACAGCTGAACAAGGTAACAATCAAGAACAAATACCCACTGCCTAGAATCGATGACTTGTTTGACCAACTGAAGGGTGCCGGCTTGTTCTCAAAAATTGACTTGAGGTCTGGATATTATCAGTTGTACGTGAGGGAGCAAGATATTCTTAAAAGTGCTTTTAGGACCAGGTATGGCCATTATGAGTTTTTGGTAATGCCATTTGGTTTGACAAATGCTCATGCTGCATTTATGGATCTAATGAACCGTGTATTCAAGCCTTACCTTGATCAATTTGTGGCGGTCTTTATTGATGACATTTTAGTCTATTCCAAGAATAGAGAAGATCATGATAAGCATCTCCGGATTGTCATGCAAATTCTGAAAGAGAGGCAACTCTACGCGAAGCTTTCCAAATGTGAATTTTGGCTGAGTGAAGTGGCGCTTTTGGGGCATATTGTATCAGCTAAAGGTGTGAAGGTTGATCCTAGTAAGATTCAAGCTATTGTTAATTGGAAACCTCCTAAAACTCCAACTGAGATCAGAAGTTTCTTGGGTTTAGCAGGATACTATAAGAGGTTCGTGAAGGGCTTCTCTATTATAGCTTCTCCTTTGACCAAACTTTTGGGGAAAGACGCCAAATTTGTGCGGGATGACAAGTGTCAAGAGAGCTTTGAAAAGCTCAAATCCTTGTTGACACAAGCTCCAATATTTTCTTTGCCAGCTGAAGGGAAAGATTATGTGGTATACAGTGATGCATCTCACCGTATCTTGGGTTGTGTTTTGATGCAAGAAGGGAAAGTAATTGCTTATGCCTCTCGAAAGTTGAAATCGCATGAGTTGAATTATCCCACTCACGATCTTGAACTTGGTGCCATTATTTTTGCCTTAAATATTTGGAGGCATTACTTGTACGGGGAGAAGTGTCACATATTTACTGATCATAAGAGTTTGAAGTACTTGGGTGCACAAAAAGAGTTAAACTTGAGACAACATAGATGGCTTGAACTCATCAAAGATTATGATCGCACGATTGATTATCATCCTAGTAAAGCTATTGTGGTTGCAGATGCGTTGAGTCACAATTCCCTTGCAAGTTGAACTCTAAGTCCTTTGCCCTTGCTTCTTGAATTAAGAGCCATGAATGCTTGTCTTTCATTTAATTCTAATGGTTCTATCATTGCTAATTTGCAAGTCAAACTAGTCTTACTTGAGCAGGTCCAAGAAGTGCAGAAGTTGGATGAGAAGCTTGTGAAACGGGTTGAAGAAGTCCAAAATGAAAGAGAATCAGATTTTACATTGAAGAAACATGATACCTTATTTTATAAAAATAGGTTATGTATTCCTAATGATAATGAATTGAGGAAGCAGATCTTGATTGAAGCACATAGTTCGCCTTATGCAATGCATCCTAGAGGTACTAAAATGTACCGGACCATCAAGGAGCACTACTGGTGGAGTGGTATGAAGAAAGACATTGCAGAGTTCATTTCTAAATGCTTGGTATGTCAACAAATAAAAGCTGAACATCAAGTCCCAGCTGGTCTACTGCAAGGGAGGCGTAAAATTGAGTATAAAGCGGGTGATAAGGTATTTTTAAAGGTTTCTCCATGGAACAAGATTATGAAATTTGGCCAAAAAGGTAAACTTAGTCCATGATTTATTGGACCTTATAAAGTGCTTGAGAGAGTTGGCCCAGTTGCTTATAAACTAGATCTTCCACCAGAGTTAGACAAGATCCACAACGTCTTCCATGTTTCTATGCTTAGAAGATACCGCTCAGATCCATCTCACGTTCTTCCTATTGAATCTATTGAGGTCAATCCTGATTTGACATATGGAGAAGAACCAATCCAAATCTTAGCGCGTGAGTTAAAGGAGCTTAGAAACAAGAGCATCCCCTTAGTGAAAGTTCTTTGGAAAAAATCATTCTGGCGAAGAAGCTACCTGGGAGCGAGAAGAGGATATGCGAGTTCAATATCCACATTTGTTTAGGGACTAATACAAGGTAAATTTCGGGACGAAATTTATTAAAGGGGGAGAGAGTTGTAACACCCCAAATTTTTAATAATATTTGCATTCTCGATTGAGCATCTTTATAATGAGGAAATATTTTACTTCGCACTTCCTAAACATGAAATTGACAATATATAAAAATTTCTTACTTTAGGTAGTGTTAATATTGACAAAAAAGTTTCATGTTATTTCTATATGTAACACTTCATATTATTTTGATGAATTATTATTAAATATATTATATAATTTAGTTTTTGGGCTGCCACCCTTTTGTATTTATCTAAGGATATTTAGTAGTTGGGCAGCCATTTTTATTTTATATTTATCCAAAATTCTTAAAGATAACTTTGATTGACTTAGTCTTCCACAAACTTTCAATTTTCATTCTTTCAAGAAAAAGAAAACCCATATCCTCTCTCCTTCTTATCACCTGAAAACTTCATGAAAATCACCATAAATTTTTACGTTCATGGTGAAGCTCAAGTTGCTCCTCTCTTTTGTGGTAAGTTACTAAACCCGTTTTTACACTAGACAACTATTAGTATTTTCTTCATATCTTTTTGTATAGAGCTCTGTTTCAAGTGATTTAAGACTTTTTGGAAAGTTATTTTATAGATCTATAACTCTTATGATAGGAATCAAAACCTGATTTGTCTTTTATTTATCCGAAAATAGGTGATGAAGTATAGGACAGGTGCTGCCCAGATTTTCTATTTTATAAACCTTCCATGTACTACTGTTAGTAAGTTTAGCATAACCTTTTGTACAAAATTGATATGGGAGTGATTCAAGATGTTCTGAAACTCTAAGACACATATCTACAACTGTAAAGAAGACCACACAGTCTAGTTTGTCCTTTTTCATCTTCAAATCTGAGTCATAACACGAGACAATGATACTGTCCAGAATTTCTGTTTCAAACATTTTAGGTAATTTTCACCAATATCATGTTTAGTTTGACATGTTAAATCACTGAACTTATATAGATATTTTATTATGTATTTAAGGTATATATATCCTTGTAAAATTTAAGGGGAAGTGTTTGAGAAAGTGGACGGATTTGGTTTGTCTATGGCATGGACGATTCGAACGTCCTCAAGTTGTGGTTGAATTATTTTGTGGTAAAATACCAATGTTTGTGTATAAACCTTGTACTCTCTTTACTTGCTTAAATATTTTGAAATATCCTTATATTTTATTTTTCTTGTCTTCAATTTATATCGTTGTATTCGTGTTATATCAAGTATTGTAAGATATTCGCTAAATCGCCCACTCGTACGGATTTGCTTGATCATTTTGCATTCTTGTTGGAACTTTGTCCTTCTTGTGGTAGTGACTTTGTCACTCATCTTGGCAAGCCTCTTGATTTGGATCTTTTGCTATCTTGACTTTGAATTTGTAGTTCGTCTTAAATTAGGGAACTTGTCCGTGTTAAGTACGAACTAGGAAGCCATTTTTAATATGGTTCTTGATTCTCTTGACTATTGGGTTTTGACCCTACTTGATTCTGGGCTTCGGTCCATCTTGATATCTGATTTTGCTTAGTGTGATGGCATGACATACATATTGGGCGAAAAATTAATATTTGACAAACTCTCTTGGATTGATAGTATATGCTTTCTCAACTCTTGAATCTTAAACATTGTTATTAATATTTGGAAACACTTCAAGGGTTGATATTTGATACTTTTGATATATTTATTCATTTGTTTTAAATTATGTTTCATTTGAGCTACCTACGACTGAAAATGGGAATTGGAGAAGTTAATGGCTCCAGGCCTAAAGTTTATACGCCACTAAGTTTTATGCTTAGCGATAGTTATTTTCTATCGTAGGTAATGTACGTGATGAAATTTGAAGACGGCCTTATGAAGTAGTCTTTTTGGGAGCACTTATGGAGATCACATTTGCATATGCACCATGGTTTTGTATAGTTTTGGGATATGTACATGATATATATGTCACACTTATGTATGTTATTTGGAGGCTTGTTGGATCTTAAGACCAAAATCTTGTAACTTGAATTTGGTAACTTATTTTGCTGTTTTAGGGCGTGTTAATAACTCAAGTCTTGTAACATGTTGAACTTACACTTTGTCTTATATATATGTACAAAGGAGAAAACTAGTTTTTTTCTTTATACCCGATGGTTTAAAATTTATGTACGATACAAACTTGCAGTGATGTTGATTATTCAAGAAGGGTTATATCACCTTATGTTGATATTTTGACATTGTATTTTATTTTTAAAAATAAAATAAAATTATGAAGAGTATTTTCAAAAAAATAAAAATATTGCACTTTGGACCTCATCGCATGGGCCTATTTTCGCTACTAAATTATTCTGAATATTTTTTTAATTAATATTTTTTTTTTGATGAAGTAAGAGAATTGTATTAAAGGCATCAAGAAGATGCAAGAAGTACAAAAGAGAGATACATAAAGATATAATCAGCTCTATAGACAAAAACTAGGCTAAAGCTAAAGAGCTAACGAAGTTCAAAAGATTAATAGGACAATTGACAGGAGCTAAATTCTGCCAATTATATAACCATATAAGACATCTAGCCTTAAGTGCGTATGTTGGAGTTGATATCCCATTAAAACATCTGCGATTCCTTTTTGTCCAAACACACCACAAAATACAAGAAGAGATCATCTGCTGATGTTTGGCATATTTCGATATGTGTTGATGTTACTTTGCCCATGTTTTAACCACTTTTTGATGTTATTCAATCTTTAAAACACCCAACATGGTGTAATTATTGGTTTGATGACTAATTAAGTTATGTGTGACGATTTAAGGTGTTCGGAGTGCAAAATATGAAGAAAAGGTGGTTTAGCCAGAGGAAGAAGGGTTGGATGCGTCGCATCCAACCTAGGAAAACATCATCCTGCATGCAACCTTAGCAGTGAAGTTGGGCCATAGCGTCCGCCATCGCGTGCGAAACTGGGAAGTAGAAGTGAAGCTGGATGCGTCGCGTCCACCATCGCATGCAAGCTGAGAAATAGAGGACAAGGTGGATGCGTCGCATCCACCTTCGCAGAAGAAAAATTGAAATAGAGGACAAGGTGGATGCGTCGCATCCACCTTAGCATCAATCCCTGAATCCGATTTGGACTAGGAATAGGAGAGCTTTGGCCCACGACTTTTGTACGCAATATATAAGCCAAAAACGCCTCTTTTAGGTTATCGAACATATTGGGAAGAGGGAAAAAGCCACGACAAAGCTGTGGAGGCCGGAATTCATCAAGTTTCATCTTTCTCCTACCAAACTTAGAAATTTTTATGTTTCTTTGTATGATTTGTTTGGCTACCATGTCTATGTGGAGCTAAACTTCACGTTCTGCCATACTTTACTGATGGATTTATCAACTTTCCATGAAGACCAGCTTTCATAGGTATCCTTAATGTTTTGAGGCATGACCCAACTTAAACCAAAGATGGAAAAGAACATACACGAGATATCTGCTGCAACTGGGCAATGAAGAAAGAGATGCCTATTGGATTCTGGCTGCTGCAAACACATATAACATCTGTTGGCCAATTGAAAACTTCTTCTGCTGAGATTGTCCTGTGTTAGGCATGCTTCATTTAGGGCTATCCAACTGAAACAGGAGATTTTTGTAGGTAGCTTGGTCTTCCAAATGTATTTCCAAGGCCATCTATCAATGATTTCATTGGTGGAGCAAAAGTGAGTGTAGCCTGCTTTAACGGTGTAAAGTCCATCCTTGGAACTTCCCCACCTTATACTGTCAAAAGTATTTTCTTTGACTGAGAGGCCATCCCATTTTGTCAGCAGATTTAGAAGTTGTGGAACCTCCCAGTCCTGCATATGCCTCCTGAAAAGAATGTGCCAACTATTGTCTTGCCAATTTTGAGAAATAGTGGAATCTTGATTCTGAGCTATCCGATAAAGGCTAGGAAAGTCAAACATCAGAATGGATCCTTCAAACCATTTATCTTTCCAGAACTTTATGTGATTGCCATTGCCTAATTTAAAGTAGGAGTTCCCGGAAAATTCACTCCAGAGCTTCCTAATGTTCTTCCATGGACCGACCCCATATGGACTTTTGGACAACTTAGTACACCAATGATTCTCGGACCCATGCTTGGCCCTGACTACCTCTTTCCATAGTGAGTTCTTCTCTTGATTGTATCTCCATAGCCATTTCATCAACATGCATTTGTTGTGGATGGAAAGATCTCTTATGCCTAGGCCACCCAAATACTTTGGCATGGTGACCTTTGACCATTTGGCTAGATAAAATTTATGAATTTTGCTGCCTCCTTCCCATAGGAATGTTCTCCTGATCTTGTCAAGCTGCTTTAAAATTTTGTTGGGGATTTGTATGAGGGACATAAGGTATGTTGGGATGCTATCTAGCATATTGTTGATAAGTGTCTGCCTTCCTCCCATTGAAAGATACTGCCTTTGCCATGAAGCTAGCTTCTTTTCAAAATTTTCAATGACTCCATTATATATCTCAATTGAGTTATGTTTTCCTGTAAGAGGTAGACCAAAGTATATAGTAGGTAATGTAGCAGTATGACAACATAGAATTCTAGCTAGTTCCTCCACATTGTTGATTTCATTTATAGGGTAGATAGTGTTTTTTGCCATGTTAATGTGCAAACCTGAAATAGCTTCAAACAGATTCAAGGTCAGGTTAAGGTAAAACACTTGAGAACTTTCAGCCCCACAGAAGATCAGAGTATCATCTGCATAAAGCAGATGAGATACTGAGAGAGATGAGCTAGAGTTAAGCCCCACTTGAAAGCTACTAATCCATTGTAGCTGCTTCGCTTTTATCCAACATCTTGCTAAGGCCCTCCATGGCCAGAATAAAAAGGAAAGGAGAGAGAGGGTCTCCCTGTTTAAGTCCCTTTTGAGGAGAAAAGAAACCCAATGGCCCTCTGTTGACAAGTACTGAGAATTTAACTGTGGTAATGCAAAACTTCATCCATTTAATCCACCTGTCACCAAATCCCATCTTTCTAAGCAAAATTAGAAGATATGCCCAATTCACCTTATCAAAGGCTTTTTCTACATCTAGCTTGCATAAAATACCAGGATTTCCATTCTTCAATTGCCAGTCTAATACCTCATTTGCAATGAGGGCTGCATCAGTGATCGGTCTGCCTTTTATAAAGGCATTCTGATGTCCAGAAACCAGACCACCGACCACTTTCTTAAGCCTTTCTGCAAGTAGTTTGGCTGCTATTTTGTAAACACTACCAATCAAACTGATTAGTCTATAGTCCTTAAGTTCAATGGCTCCCTTCTTTTTGGGAACTAAGGCTATAAAAGAGGCATTGCAAGACTTCACCATGTGACAATTATGATGAAAGAAATTCAGGGCAGCCATAACCTCTTCCTTAATGATCAACCATGCTTTCTGGAAAAATGCCATTGTGTAACCATCTTGTCACGACCTCAAATTCCCTCCGTAGGATGTCGTGATGGCACCTAGTCTCTAAAACTAGGTAAGCCTAATAATGCGGAATAATAATAAATATCTGAAATAAATAAACTACAATTCAAACAATTTTAACTCCCAAAACCCGGTAGAAATAAATCACAAGCTTCTAAAAATTTATTCTCAATGTCTCTATATATCAAGGTCTAAATAAAATATAAGGAAGCAATATAAAATGATAGAAGGGGACTCCGGAGTCTGCGGACGCTGGCAGATATACCTTGAAGTCTCCGTACGCAGGTAACTCACTGACGTCTAGGCTGGTAAGATGTACCTGGATCTGCACAAAAAGATGTGCAGAAGCGTAGTATGAGTACACCACAACGGTACCCAGTAAGTGTCAAGCCTAACCTCGGTAGAATAGTGACGAGGTCAGGTGAGGCCCTACTAGAATATAATAATGGAATGGTAAAAATGTTTAACAATATAGTAAAATAAAATGACACTGGAAATGAATCAAATATTATGTCACATTTAATGACACCAAATAATTGTAAATAATATCTTGTGGAATCAAAACAGAATTTTCTTCAACTTTATGAAAATCATAACAATTAATCGAAGGCAACTATGGCCATAAATCAATATTAACAAGGGCACTACCGAGGTACCGCCTCGTAGTCCCAAATTATAAATAATTTCACAATATCTCATTTCCTTATCTCACTGCGGGAGCCTTCACAATTTATTTTAAAGAAAATATTTTTCCCGAAATAGCATCCCGCGTTTTAGCCATCATTATCACACCGCATGACTTCTAGTAGTTCCCCTACTAGCCACGCGTATCAAGCCACCCTTATCTCACCGCATGCATTTTAATACCCAGACCTTATACCACCGCATGCGTATCAATATCACAATATATCACAATTTGCACCTCAAGTGCTCAAATAATTTAACTTGCCAAAATAATTCAACAACAATATTTTTCCACAATAAAGAGCTCACAGCTCATGCCAAAATAAATCATCAATAATATTTTTTCACAATAAAGAGCTCACGGCTCATGTCAAAATAATTCAACAATAATATTTTTTCACAATAAAGAGCTCACGACTCATGTCAAAATAATTCAACAATAATATTTTTCCACAATAAAGAGCTCACTGCTCCATCACAATGAGTACGAAAATCTTACAAAAATATTGAGGAGTAAATAATTCAGGAAAATAATATTTCAAAATCTTTAATACGTTGCTTCAATATCAAGTTTAAAAATATCAAATACTTCATATTAATAATATTTAATTTAAAGAAAATTAACCTTCAAATAATGCACAGAATAAAAGAAACTAAGTTCCAACTAAACAGATAAAATAATTAGCAGGAAAAGGCCAAGCAAATTTAAAAATATAAACATTAAATCAATAATGAAGAATATAACAAAATAAAATAATTTAATTAATACGCAACAGTGATCTACACAATTTAAAATATAATCTTTCATATTTAGCCCGTGTACATATTCGTCACTTCGTGTACACGACTTTTCATATATTACAATTATCAATCCTAGGGGAATTTCCCCCACACAAGGTTAGACAAGTCACTTACCTCGACTTGCTCAAATTTAACTAAGTATTATGTTTTTTCCTCGATTTTCCGACTCCGATCGACTCATATCTAGTCATAATTAATTCGATACAGTCATAAAAAATTATAGTAATCAATTTCATAAGAAAATATTATATTTTTCAATAAAATCCGAAATTAGCTCAAAATTTGCCCGTGGGGCCCACATCTCGGAATCCAGCAAAACTTATAAAATCCGACAACCCATTCAATTACGAGTCTACCCATACCAATTTTACTAAAATCCGATAACAACTCGACCTCCAAATCTTAAATTTTCATTTTTGGAAGATTTTGCAAAAATCTTGATTTTTCTTCCTTAAATTCACGGATTCATGATGTAAATGAGTATGGAATCATGAAATATAATCAATATAGGATAAGGAATACTTACCCCAATGTTTTTCCGTGAAAATCGCCCAAAAATCGCCCAAGAATCGTGCTCCAAAAATCCAAAACGAAATGAATGAAATGACCATTTTTGGTCCTTAAGTTTCTGCCCATCCGTCACTAAAAGTCCATTTTCCGTCACTAAAAGTCTACCAGAAACTGCTCTATCAGCCTTCATTCAATCGATCATAACTTTATGTACAAATGTCCAAATGATAAATGGTTTAACTTTCTGTAAACTAGAATCAAACGACTACAACTTTCATGTTTTGCAACGTTTCTGATTCCTTATGAATTGCGAGATATAAGCTTCCAAAGTCGGCTCCACGCATCATAATTTCTGGCAAAACTGCTCTACCAGCCTTCATTCAATCCATCATACCTTTCTGTACAAATGTCCAAATAATGAATGGTTTAACTTTCTGGAAACTAGAATCAAATGACTACAACTTTCCTGTTTTGACAATGTTTTGATTCCTTATGAATTACGAGATATAAGCTTCCAAAATTGGCTCCACGCACCAGAAATTTCTGGCGAAATTTCTGCAAATTTCCAGCAACCCTCTTTGTCCGAAATCCATTCCCTTTACCTTCCGAAATCCACCCGAGACCCTCGGGACCTTAACCAATTATTCCAACATGTCCCAAAATACAATACGAACTTAGTCGAGGCTTCGAACCACATCAAACAACATCAAAACGACGAATCGCACATTAAATCAAAATCTATGAACTTTAAACTTTCAAATTCTATATCTTGTGCCGAAACACATCAAATCAATTCGGAATGACTTCAAATTTTGCACACAAGTCATAAATGACATAACAGATCTATTCCAATTTCCAGAATCGGATTCCGAACTCGATATCAAAAAGTCAACCCTCCGGTCAAACTTTTCAAAAATTCAACTTTTGGCATTTCAAGCCTAATTCTACTACGGACTTCTAAATAAAATTTCGATCATGCTCCTAAGTCCAAAATCACCATACAGAGTTGTTGGAATCATCAAAATTCTATTTCGGGGTCGTTTGCACATAATTTGATATACGGTCACTATTTGAACTTAAACTTTTAATTTTTCATCAAAATTTCATATCTCGGGCTAGGGACCTCAGAATTTGATTTTGGGCATATGCCTAAGTACCAAATCACGATACGGACTTACCAGAACTGTCAAAATACTGATCCAAGTCCGTTTGCTCAAAATGTTGACTAAAGTCAACTCAGTTGAGTTTTAAAGCTCTAATTCACATTTTAATTCATTTTTCACCTGAAAACTTTTCGAAAAATTTTACGGACTATGCACGCAAGTTGAGTAATGGTAAATAGTACTTAGATCACATAATTAATTATTAAATTTAAAGATGACATTTTGGGTCATCACACATCTGGCCCTGGAGCCTTATCTAGAGAGCATGTTTTAATAGTAGAAAGGACCTCCTCCTCCTCAAAAGGAATTTCCAACCATGCTTTGTCTTCTTCTGATATTCTTTCCAGATCATCAAGACTGGCTGTGGGTCTCCACTGTTCAGACTCAGTGTATAGTTGTTGGTAAAAATCCAGAATTTCCCCTTTTATCTGCTCCTTATCTTCAATAATCTCATAATCAACCATAAGTCTGTCAATGCAATTATTTCTTCTATGGGAGTTCGCAATTCGTTGAAAGTATTTGGTGTTCCTATCTCATTCTTTGAGCCATAGGCACCTGGACTTCTGTCTCCATGAAATCTCCTCAGCTTTTGCTATTTGCTCCAATTCTAATTTTAAAGCGAACATTTTGTTTTTTTCCTCTACAATTTGAACCTTATTCTCCATGACCCGTTCCAAAAATAAAAGTTCATCTAAAACTTTACTCTTTCTTGACTCAACCTTGCCAAAGACTTCCTTATTCCAGCAGGAAATGTCTTGCTTCAATACTCTCAATTTTTGAATTAGAATATAGTCTGGACTCCCATGTATGGTATAACTATTCCACCACTCTTCAATATTTTCCATGAAACCATATGCTTTTAACCACATGTTCTCAAATTTAAAGTAAGATGGACTCACCTCCCAGTCCCCGCACTCCAGAAGTAAAGGTTTATGATCAGAAAAAATGCTTGGAAGGGCAATCTGTTTCACATCCTTAAAGCATTCATTCCACTCTGGGGATATAAGAAATCTATCTATTCTAGATGCCTGATAAATATCTTCTCCCCTAAACCATGTGTAGAAGGCACCTTGGAGAGGTAAATCAATAATTCCCATATCTTGAATGATATCAGAGAAACCCCTCATTGCTCTGGATCTTCTAATGCAGTTGTGCGTTTCATTCTCATATCTACAAATATTAAAATCTCCCCCTATCACCCAATTCTCACTCCAGATACCCCTAACTGCAGCCAATTCATTCCACATGTTCTCTCTTTCCTGATTGGTGTGAGGACCATAAATCCCTGTAAAGCACCATCTGAACT
>NC_090823.1:121857903-121862903 GCF_000390325.3 Nicotiana tomentosiformis | reverse complement strand
GTTTTAACAATGAATTAATAATGAGATAGACTAAGCAATCTAAAGTGAATATTCATTGAGACGAAGTATGATATTAAGTGAAGGAAAGGGGAATTTTAGGAAAAAGATCTTTTTTTTAGATCTTTTTCCCCTTACTCTTTAATATCATCGTAATTTTTTTGCTATCACTCTAGATCGTATATAAAATAGTTGTATATTTAGATTCCCCTATTCTATTCCCTAAGTTAAGTAATTCTCTTGAGCCACCCACCATATTTATACATTGCTTTGGGCTAAGCTAAATAAGACTATTTCAATGATGGCCTTCCATGGATTCACCTATATAAGCCGCGGCTAAAGTTGCAAAAATAAGAGCTTGAATACCACTTGTAAATAATCCAAGGAGCATGACAGGTATAGGAACTACTAAAGGTACTAAAGAAACAAGAACAACAACTACTAATTCATCAGCTAAGATATTCCCGAAAAGTCGAAAACTAAGTGATAAAGGTTTTGTGAAATCTTCTAAGATGTTAATGGGTAAAAGGATTGGGGTTGGTTGAATATATTTTCCGAAATAACCTAATCCTTTTTTTGTAAGACCCGCATAGAAATATGCCACTGATGTGAGTAAAGCCAAAGCAACAGTAGTATTTATATCATTCGTGGGTGCGGCTAACTCCCCATGAGGTAATTGTATGATTTTCCAAGGTAAAAGAGCTCCTGACCAATTAGAAACAAAAATAAATAAAAACATAGTGCCAATAAAAGGAACCCAGGGCCCATATTCTTCGCCAATTTGAGTTTTACTCACATCTCGAATAAATTCAAGAACATATTCGAAGAAATTCTGACCCCCGGTCGGAATGGTTTGTGGGTTCCGAACAGCTATAGTGGCTGAACCCAATAAGATAGCAATTACAACCCAAGAAGTAATAAGTACTTGGCCATGTACTTGGAAACCCCCTATTTGCCAATAGAAATGTTGGCCTACTTCCACACCGGATATATCGTATAACCCCTTTAGAGTATTGATGGAACATGATAGAACATTCATATTGCCTTGCCCTCTGAAAAAATTGAACTTTAAACAAAATTTTTTGATTCAACCATCTCTTTGTCTGTCTACTTGAATCGGATATTTGGAATACCAACTAAGATTTAGAATACTAATAAATCACATAATATCCCCAGCTATTTTTATCTCTTTTTTGAAATTCAGAAATAGTAAGCGATTCCATAAGGGATTTCTGAAGTAAGTTATTTATCTTATTATGTTATTATTAATCAAGGATTTCTTATATAGCTAGAACGACCCTCACAAATTGCGAATACTAATTTGTTAAGAATTAATCGGATTGAGGATATGGCGTCATCATTCGCTGGAATTGAAATATCTGCGAGATCGGGGTCACAATTTGTATCGGTTAAATAAATTGTTGGAATTCCTAAAGTAATACACTCTCGCAGGGCCGTATATTCTTCGTGCTGATCAACGATGATTACAATATCGGGTACCCCTGTCATATATTTAATCCCGCCCAGATATGTTTGCAAGCGAGATAATTGTCTTTTCAACATAGCTGCATCTCTTTTCGGGAGACGGTTGAGTCTCCCTGTTTTTTGTTCCATTCTCAAGTCCCTGAACTTATGAAGTCTTGTTTCGGTAGTGGACCAATTCGTTAACATACCGCCAAGCCATTTTTTATTAACATAATGACACCGGGCCCTTATTGCAGCCCACTCTACTGAATCAGCTGCTTTATTTTTGGTACCAACAATTAAGAATTGTTTTCCCCTACTTGCTGCGTCAAAAACTAAATCACAAGCTTCTGATAAAAAACGAGCAGTTCTAGTAAGATTTGTAATATGAATACCCTTACGCTTTGCAGAGATATAAGGCGCCATTTTAGGATTCCATTTCCTAGTACCATGACCAAAATGAACTCCTGCCTCCATCATCTCTTCCAAATTTATGTTCCAATATCTTCTTGTCATTTCTCCCCACACCCCCCCCTTTTTTTTATTCTTTTTCAAAAAAAAAGAGACGAGGAACCCTGAACTGAAATAAATAATTGTTCCGATGGAACCTTCTCTTCTACCGTAGATTGGACGTAGATACACGACCCAAACCATTATTCTTTTCTATTCATTATTCTTTTTATTACCAAAGCAAATAACCATACCAAATGCAGATAGCGAAAGAGATGAATCCGTTGTTAGGAATCATTAAATCCTATAAATGATTGTTCGGGTATATCGTGGAAATTTTTTGAAAGACAAGAATCAAATAATTTTCTGTGGTGGAACAAAATATCTCTCATCTCCCCCTCGAATAGATTCTTTTTTTTTGTTTCCAAAGGAATGTTGTTATGTTGTTTTGAAGGGTGCACTAATCCCTTGAATCCGGTACCAACGGGTATCACCCCCCCCAAAACAACGTTCTCTTTCAGGCCTTTCAACCAATCGATACGACCCCGAAGAGCCGCTTTTGCTAAAACTCGAGCAGTCTCTTGAAAACTCGCTTCAGATATGAAACTTTGAGTATTGAGAGATGCTCTTGTTATTCCCAATAAGACGACTCGGTAACAGATCGCTTCTTCCAAAGCGCGCCCCATTCGTTCTGCTCGCAACAATCCAATAAGTTCTCCGGGTGAAAAAACATTAGACATTCCATCTTCTGAAACCAACACTTTTGATGTTATTTGACGTACAATAATTTCTATATGCCTATTATGAATCTGCACCCCCTGGGAGCGATAAACCTGTTGGATTTTATTAACCAAAGAGATTCGGCTTTGCGCTATAGTTAGCTCAGCACCAATCAAGAATCCCCAAGGAATTCCAAGAATTCTTGTTATACATTTGTTCCAACCCTCAATCCTCTTTTCTAGATTCATGGATATTGAATCAATCGAACGCACTTCTAATACCTGTTCTACTTTTGGAAGACCTTGTGTTATATCACCAGATCTCGATTTTTCATATATAAATGTAACTAATGTATCTCCTTCGTAAAGGGTTTCCCCATAATGGCCATGAACAGTTGCTCCGGGGGTGGCCAAATAAGGCTTAGCTGATCGTATCACTATCGAGTCAACTTGAACAAGTATAACTTGACCCGATTTTAGGGGCGGTCCGTTTTTGGCTATACATACATTTTCACAAATAAACTGTCCAAGACTAATTATTTTAGATGTCTCTTCACAATAATTGTGATGGAGAAAATACCAATTCAAATTGAATGGATTTAAAATAATGTTACGACATGGATCGGGATTAAAAATTTTTCCATTTTCATCCATTAAATAATAGTGAAATTTAATCACTTGAAAAGTCTGTTTTAAATTGTCAAGTTGCAAATAGTTAGTTACTAAGATCTGATTATGAGTTATTAAATGGTAAGATGAATAAAAATTCTCAATTGGAAGGGATGTTCCTAAAGGGCCCAATGAATTCCTAATTGGAATTAGGGGATCTTTTTTAATTGATTCTTTTATCACACTGTGATATTTTACATCCTTGAATGGCCCCATTCGAGAACAATTGGCTGCTGACAAAATTATCAACGACTGACATTCCTTATTTCTATTTAACAACGTATGAATAGTTCCTTGAGGTTGGTTAAGAGATTGTTGAATTTTTGCCTTGGAATAGGAATAAATGGAAGAAAAGGGGTTAATATTGGTACAATCTGATCCATTATCAGAGAGCAATCCTGACCCCGACGGATCATTCCTTTTTCCGATATATGAAATAGGGGATTTCACTAAGTTGATTCTTAGGAAATGTCGAATCAAACCATTTGTCCTTATTTCAACAAAAGAAGCACGGGCTTCTTCGCAAGAAGAACTTTTTTTGTCTTGGTTCCAATTTAATACTAAACAAGTCCGAACTAATTGAATACTTGTGTCAGAAATTCCTCGAATCGGTTTGCCATTTCCATAAAGGATATAATTGACAATTCGAAGTTGCACATTATCCCTTTCCTGCAATGGATCCGGTGGAAAAAGGGTTGCTAAATTTATACCGTCCGTTATTTCATATGTGACGACAGGTCGAACTAAAACAAAAAACCTTTTCTTGCTAGGTGTAATCCGTTGGACATAGATCCAATTTTTCACTTTTTTTGATTCCTTGGAATTTCTTTTTCCTGTTCCTGGTGGTATCAAAACGCCGGTATGTCGGGATATCTTATCTGTCTCTCCAGGAAAATGGATATCTCCAGAAAAGATTTTAAGTTCAATTTGTTTTTTTTTCTCTCCACCCGGACCAACCCACCGACTCGGCTTCTTAGATTTAAGGTGATTTGTGTATCTACCCCAACGATACTATTGTTCCGTACCATTATGGAAGAAGATCCGGGCAAGATATGCACCTCTTCAGGAATGAAAAAAAAAGATCTACTTTCATTTGGTACTTTGGACTAAATTCCTTGACTCCTCGATACTCAAGCAAATCCTCTTTTTTGATGACTGAATGCGTTTCTACAGTCCCATATTTAATAATGCCCGAACTCTTTCTTCTGTATCGAGGATCATCGAAATAAGCAAGAATACTATTTCGACGGAAAATACCATTTACGGGGATTTCAATCGAGATACCTGAACAGGGCATTAGTTCATTCTCGAGTTCTTGAATCGAGTGTAGTGGAATGATGAATTTATTTCTTCGCCTTTTTGACAATAAATCAGAATTCTCGTGGAGAATAGGCGAATATACGAGATTATACTGACCAGCACATATAATTCGATTAAGATCTGAATAATCAGGAATCCTATCTTCTTTTTTAACAGAAAAATCCGAACTAAATAATTTCTGCCTCGCCTGATCGTTGGTTACTGAGAGGTTAGAAGTATATCTTCGCTTACCAGAAAGAAAATGCGCATTCATTTGATCCTGATCCTTGTGGATCGAAAGGTAGACTAGACTGGACCTGCACGGCCCTCCTAATAATATCCATAAATGGCTTGTTTTTGGTAATAGATGAACATTACCATATGTAAATTCGGGTGCATGAT
>NC_090823.1:121845403-121850403 GCF_000390325.3 Nicotiana tomentosiformis | reverse complement strand
TCCATCCCCGAGCATTTTTAATTTCCCATTTATCAAAAAATACCACTATTGGTTCATTCTTCATCTAATTAGATAGATTAGATAAATGATCTAGCAATGATGGCATTTCTATTTTGTTTACCGAATCACATGAAATTTTACCCAACTCCATATCTGGAATGTATGAAATACGTATGAACGGAGGAAGAAAGAGAATTTTCTACTTAAATTGAATTGGAATTTATTGGAATTTTCAACAGATACAAATGGAAAGAAATTGATAAAACATCCCTAGAAACAGACTTCTGCTACTTAGACTTATTAATTAAGTTATAGGATTTTGTATAGAATATCAAAACAAAAATGGTTCCATTTCTACCATTATTATGATAATACATATTCCAACCTGCTTGAATACCAGAAAAATAAATGGATTCGACATTTGATCTTTTCGCTGAGATAAAGGCATAAAAATCAGAAAGAATATATAGAATTAGAATCGGTTTTTTAGCATTTAACCCCCTTTTATGTTATGGATTTCGTTGTTCAAAAAATGATTTGCAGAGAAGAGAGAGATTTTGTTTACAGATTTTTGAGTAGAATACAATTGTGAAGTGTATAAGAAAAGAAGGTTTGTATGGCTTAACCACGTGTGGAGATATCTATAATATCCGTCTTTCTTCTCTTTTATTGTTTTATTGTCGTTCTCTGTTCTATTCGGGGCAACACGGGTTGTGCTCTATGAAACCAGAATTTCAATTTTCTATTCAATTCAAAATTCAAATTGAAGTATGATACTTTTCTGATATCTGATAATTCTCTATCGGGAACATATATAAATAATATATATCCGTCTAACAATTTCTCTTGGGGGGTTTACATATACTCATAATTGTTGTTATAATTAAAATTGAGAAGGATTTTTTGATTGAAAAAATCCATACTGATTAGTTATATATCAA
This sequence comes from Nicotiana tomentosiformis, assembly GCF_000390325.3. Classification (NCBI taxonomy): domain Eukaryota; kingdom Viridiplantae; phylum Streptophyta; class Magnoliopsida; order Solanales; family Solanaceae; genus Nicotiana; species Nicotiana tomentosiformis. The sequence goes on along the minus strand of NC_090823.1, from coordinate 121,849,462 downwards.
GTTGTATTTTCTTATGTCATTAGGAAAACAAAATTTGGAGATTCAAATCCAAGAATCATTCATGCATTCTAAGTCAATAGTTAATGGTTCCGATTTTAAGAAATTTGAATTTTGGATTTTGCGACTGAAAATCCACATTTGATTTTTCAATAGAAAGGTAAGAGAAAGCTTTGAACATTATGAATTTGGAGATAGACTCAATCGAAATTGAAAGGATGAATCAAACCCAATCAAAAGGGAAGAAGGATTAGGATTTCTTTGATTTTTAGGAAAAATTAAGGAAAACAGAACTCAAGGTGCAAGTACAATAAAAAAGCAGTTCAGTAATCCGGGAAAGTTTTCATCTATTTTGTATTTGTAGCATTTTGGCGACATGGCCGAGTGGTAAGGCAGAGGACTGCAAATCCTTTTTTCCCCAGTTCAAATCCGGGTGTCGCCTGATCAACAAAAAACTTGAAATCTCTTCTTTTCTTCTGTTCTGTTGATATAACCCGCCGAATGATTCCCCAGCAGAAGCAGAGAAAGCAGACTGTTGATACTTGTTTGATTCTAAACATCCGGTCTGGGGGTTTTTCGAAAAAATTGTAAATATCCTTGCATTGCATATTTAGGCTTCAAGGAAATATTCGAATGCTAGAGGAGCTATCAAGACTTCGCAATTACCTTCTACTACAAATCAAAATTTTCTATTATTAATGCATTGTATAATGACTGGACCTTGAATTAGATTGGAGAGCCCGATAGGAAATCTAAATAGTTGTGGAAGGGGGCGGAAGATACTTTATTATATACGAGGAACTCACGAAAATCTCTGAGTGCTCAAGCATCCAATCAATTGAAATGAGGGTCAACAAAAAAAGAATAGGACCTATTATTCCTACATGTTCCATTAGTAACATTCCCTTGAGATGTTACTGCAGATTTTGCTTGTGTTTAATCTTTCCCGATTAGAAATCATATAGGAATTTCTTATAAAATGAGCGAATTTATTGGATTGGTTTATTAATAGTCTTCGTTCTTTTTGACTCTGCGCCATTGATTCCACTATTATTAGTGAGGAATAATGGAACAATTCCTTTATATTTATAGAGATAGGGGACATAATTCATATGGATATAATAAGTCTTGCTTGGGCTGCTTTAATGGTAGTCTTTACTTTTTCCCTTTCACTCGTAGTGTGGGGAAGAAGTGGACTCTAGGGGTCCTACTAATTGAGTTAAGGAAGCAAACTGTATCAATCTCAATTGCTTTCTAGATCGTTCTGCAACACGTTTTGAACAAAAAAAAATATCTTCATTTTGAAATTCCATTGGACTCGACTGGAGTAATGTATTATAGGAATCATCCTCTTTCAATCAAAGAGCTATTTCAGCGATTCCCATGTTTGTAGTTCGAAAGGAAGAGGATCCCAGGAAATTTATTCGAACCTAATTCTTCCGAAATTTTCTATTCCAATGAACGGCCTCTTACCAGGTGATACTGAGGAGGGCCGGACCCTTTTTTATTTGTTTCTCTCTTTACTGTTCAAAGAAGAGGTGGTTTTGTTAAGTGTATACGCACTTTGTATGAGAAAGAAAGGATATAAACATAGTGGTTGTCTAACGAGATACTATGCAGAATAAGATCTTCAGGTGAGTCACATATTGCGCATTTACCGCTTTCGAATTTTTGAAATTGGATTTATGCTTTATCGACTTATTTCATATCATGGTTCAGGCGTTAAAAATCGGTGAGGTTTACTCTTCCTTTTCGATGCCCGTGTAACTACTGTCAATGGTTTACTCAATTACTTCTTGGGAATGTTAAAAAAAAAAGATTACTACGTGATTTTTTGAATCTGCCTATATCTATCGCTTTTCCTTCATTGATTTGATTCTTTCAATTTGATTCTTTCAATAGATACCGGGATTCAGATTGGAAATCAAAAATCTAGTAATTCAAACTATAAGACATAAGAGTAATTCAGATTGATCAGAACAAATAGATATAGCAAATAAATGGAATTGGATGCTATGTCAATCCCATATATGGAATTGATATTCACATATATCAAGATAATATTGTAGATTGATCTATAGATCCATATCAAATGCAGCCTCTATCTTTATTTTATTCCAGGGGGCGCAGCTTTATAACTACAATCTAACTAATAAATAGTATGGTAGAAAGAAATAGATGAATCTTTCTTTCTACCATACTATCTATCTATTAGAATACTGCCGATTCTAGTCCACTCATTTCATTTAAGACATGAAATTAGAATCTTTTTCATTTTATTTCGTCAATTTTGGCTAAGAACTCAGAAGTCAAGTTTCATTCAAATTAGTTAATAATTAATCGTTTTGACTGACTGTTTTTACGTAAATGATAAGTAGAAAAGCGGTAGGAACTAGAATAAATAGTGCAGTAGCAATAAATGCAAGAATATTTACTTCCATAATCTCATCGGTTTTTTACTTCGCAATAACTCGGGATTTAATCCCATAGAGATGATAAATCTTTGGCCTGTAAATTCAATGAATGAATATTACCTCTCGATGATCTTGAATCGGATCAATATCATGAATAACAATATCTGAACTATCAAATCAATTCGTCGTCGAGAATTGAATAGTATAACATAGGAAGTTCTTTTATCCATACCGCCCCAAACTTGGATTCCTGACCCAATCCAAAATTCCTTTATTTATTTATCATTATCATTTTTTCTCATCTGTTCTTTTTTTCTCTCTAATCTATCTAGTTCCTTCTTGTACAATCATCTGATGAAGTCTCATCAAATAGCTCTTCCACTTCCAGTGGTCACATAGTTACAAACCCAAACAAACAATAAAAGCTAAATGGAAAAAGAAAGGAGTTTAGAACTAAACTATTTTTTACTTGGAAGACAAAGAAGTGTGATAAAGATGAGACCGTATAAAATGAATATTCATCAAATTGACTATTTTCCGATTTGTTCTTTCGTCGATGGGGCCTTAAAACAAAATGAAAAATCGGAAAAATGATTCATTCCCCTTTCTAAGAGGAGTAGGATCTTTGGTTGATCTGCCCTTTCCCCTCCTTTCTTCGTAGATTATTAGCCCCGGGATACCTATACCAAAAGCTCAGTGTGCAATTTGCATGAAATCTATTTTTCAACTTCAAACTAGTAAGTGAGGTTCCATAAATCCGTAGCCAGAAAAATAAATTGTTTTTTTTTTGTTTTTTCTGGAAAGTATTTTCTTATATTAAATTTTGTATTGGACAAGAAAGGAATTCCCCTTGTGTATGCGCGCCTCAAAAAGGTATAGTACTCGATTCCATTACATGCATCGGGGGCAATCGAAAAAGCCAGCATTTCTTGGAATACTGACTATAATGCTACCAATAATTGTACTAATCCAACCGCATATGTCTTTCTCCTACCAAAAGGAAAGAAAAAAGAAATAAGGATTTCCCCTTTACTTTGACAATGAAATTCTGTCCCCGGTCCCCTTCATAAAAAGGGAGAGATTTATTGATATATTTATTGGATACATCGGGACTGACGGGGCTCGAACCCGCAGCTTCCGCCTTGACAGGGCGGTGCTCTGACCAATTGAACTACAATCCCAGGGAAATACGGGATCTAGCAGAAAATTTGATTCTTTTTTATCCCCGGATCGAGTATTTCTGAAGTACAAAGGGGGTTATATCATCTCATGGCGGATTGGCAAATTATTGGGCCGAGCTGGATTTGAACCAGCGTAGACATATTGCCAACGAATTTACAGTCCGTCCCCATTAACCGCTCGGGCATCGACCCAGGAAGAATCAATTTTAGACTTATTGGTAATCCATGATCAACTTCCTTTCGTAGTACCCTACCCCCAGGGGAATTCGAATCCCCGCTGCCTCCTTGAAAGAGAGATGTCCTAAACCACTAGACGATGGGGGCCTGCTTGACCAACCGCCATCATACTATGATCATAGTATGATCAGTTTTTTGAAATTGTCAATATAATCGAATGATTCTATCCGAGGGATCTTTCCCCCTTTCAGAATTGCATAGAATTTTTTTTATTCGTCATTGATAAATTA